>NC_053112.1:3951415-3998710 GCF_010015445.1 Perca fluviatilis | reverse complement strand
TCAGAGCAGACTAGGCTTTTGTGGTAGAAGGGCTTAGAGAGACAGGCACTAAATAAGAGCTGCCTCAGACAGAGGGTGAATTAAGATATATTCAGACAGACAGACGGTGAGGAAAATTAATTTCTTCAACATTAAAGTAATGTAAAATATCCATACTTACTCTCCCAGTCTTCCTGTGAGCCCAGTTAAGTGAAATAAAGAGAGGGAAAAAGAGCAGGTTATTAATATTAACTCTACACAGCTCACAAAAGGAGCATGAAGTCAAAGTCCAACCTCAGGATTGCCCCCTTTATTCCCTCTTTCAACTGATGCCCAGACTGCCTTTTAATGAATTATTAGATAGCAAGTCATAAAACCCAGATTATTCAACACTCTGCCACGTCAGTTTGGACTAACCTGTATTTCTTTTGGGTTTCTATTAGAAAGAGGGATTTGATGATACAAAGTCACTTTTTATTTCAGCTCCTTGTAACATTTCCTCGTGTGTGATGTTTGTTCTTCACTTCTACAGTGAGAGCAGCTGGGATGTTATGCAGAATGGAAAAGTTGTTTAGCCGGCTGTGGATCCAGAACTTTACACCTTGGTAAGATGATGGCTCACTTTCCAAATATCTATATCTACCACTCACTTGCTTGCACTCTGGTTTCAAAAGGAGTCTGTCCCCCTACAACTAATGGTTCAAAGAGCGAGGTTTAAATGCACTTTTTTCATTTAAAAGGAACACGCCACAATTTGTTAAAATAGGGTTATTCTACCATCTACTCTATAATGATATCGTGGCAAAATGCAATTTTGCATGCATTGTCTTAGTAATGTAGTGGGCCGCTGAGTAGCTTAGCAAGGTGCATGAATGGAACAATGTTGCCGCTAGCATTGCGGAGTAAAAGGACCAACAACAACAAAAAAAAAAAAACCTAATTACTTCTTTGATAGGCCGTCTACAACGAAAAAAAAAATAGCAATGCAGAATAAGACTAATGATTCCTGGAGACAGATATTGATTTGGGACTATATTGGGTGGAGTAGGCTATAGCCAAAGCGCGCTACTTAAGATACAGTCGCAGAGCTCCATACTCGCACAAAGTCACCCCTTCTGGGTTACTGACACCAAATGCTGCCCTGATTTCCTCTGAACTCCAGCGGGTCAGCGTACCGCTGTCTCTCCAGTCACCCAGAAACAGTGACTTCCCTCGACGCTTTATTTAAATAACTCCAACACACATATCCATTATAACATTAACTGGAACTGGTGGTAAGAGATCGAGGTTAACAAGCTTCGCTGACCCCGCTGTCACTACAATAACACACCGCCATTTAGCAGGAAGAGGGGAGAGGAACAACAAGTTGAACCTGCAGGCCCTGGAGAGCTCTATTAGGGCAGCGCGCTTTGGTAGTCCAGTAACCCAGAAATTGCTGACTTGCATTCAGGTATCAAGCAATCGTACGTCTGCCGTGATCAGACGGGCCCTCCATCTAGCCTACAGCGGTCGGAGTCTAAGACAGGCAGGTCATGGTGGCAGTAACCGTGCGGCGCACCTGGTCACTTGCAACTATCCATACATTCTTTTTGTAAAACGCTCCACATTTAACCCATACATAGTTGTTTTCTCGCATAAAAAGTCTCAGAAGTGAATTTTTTTGATATAATAGTGAGTGACCAATGTATACAATTCCAAGATCTGCTAGAATCTATTCAGAAGACTACCTGATCTCAGATCAGTGGGTGTAGCCTATGTAAAATGTTGGGGCTGACAAAGAGTAGAGACTAGAGCCAAATAAGGAGCAGAGATTTGCCCATTTCAGAGGCAGTTTCTAATTGTGAAATTTGCAGCCGAAAGAGGTATGTCAATGGGATTTTGAGGTTCTATGTATGCTTCATTTACCCACCGGCCATTCAAATATGACAGGGAAGTAAAATCGGTTTTGCATTCTACCACCCTTTAAACAACTCAAAATCACGTAAACTCCATAACAATACATATGCTTTTGAAGTATGAAGAATGCAGAACCAGATCTCTGCTATTCCATTGCACAAAATTCACTTCAGAAACTTCTTTATCAGAAATCAACCATATAAAGCTCAAATATGGGGCAGCTGCATTTACTTAAAATGGATGGCTAATTAGAATTTTCTCCTCACTCAAGGCCGGAGTTAGTGCCGGTGTTGGTGCTGCCTGCTACATCGGGCCGCTTCCCCGATCAAGTAGTGTCAGCAGCTTGTTACTCGCACTTTTACCGCAGAGTCTCGCAGGTTCCAGCTAATCTTTAATGGGTATGTGTTGAGTTATTTAACAAACAATCGGGGAAATAACGCTTTGTCCGCGAAGCCCATTGATAGAGCCGCTGTGAGGATGGAGAGTCCATCAATGAGAGCTAGCCACTTCCTAACTCTGACATTCACAAAAATACATTCAATTGAAATCCCAAATCGACAAGTGTTAGCTAAGCTTTCAGGCGACCTGAAAGGAACCTGTAATATTCATGCCGCGGATTCCAACGTTCAAACTGTAAATATATAATTTTAGTTATAAGGAAGTGAGCAAGCTACGTATTTCCCCATTGTAATGAATGAGACATATAGCAAGCAGCTGCTCGGGTCTCCTACAAAGACTTCTGCTTCATAAAATGCCTAAAATCAAATCGACACAACGTTAGCTTTAAAGACATTGGGGAATGATGTTATATAAGTGGCGGATCTAAATTCAAACCATAAATATCATATTATAGTTATAGCCGGTGAAAGCTGGTCAAAGGAGCCCCGTATGCAGTATCCACAAAGGGCAGGACTTTGCCCCTGGGTATTGGAGCCCAGGTACTGGCCACCAGCTTCGGCCAGACTGTATGGAGCTCCTAGTCCGACACGGCCTACCAACAATTTGGTAATTAGCCATCACCCTTTGTAAAACAGCCCATATTTCAGCTTTATATAGTTGATTTCTCGCTAAAAGTCTCAGAAGTGAATTTGGTAATGAAACATTGCAGGTCTGGAATATGAGATTCTGTCGCCTCTGTAATGTATGTGTATTGGGATTCGGCCAACCAATCAGCTGGCTCTAATGTCTGCGATATAGTCAGCTTCAACCAATCCACAAGAGTCTATCTAAACATTCAAGGACCATACCCATATTTAAGAAAAGCTCTTGTTACAATAGGGCTAAAAATAGGATGCATAAGGGCCAATAGTATCAACCAGGGCCATTGCCCAAATCCAATGTTACATACCCCATTAGGAGACCATATGAACAGTGTGAAATAATTCCTATATAATCATTCTATTAATTTCCTTTAAGCACTTCCAGGTAAATCATTTCAACATAACATTTCTATTCTAACGCGATTTTCAGTTAACTCAGTGGGTCACTGGGATCAATGGGAAAAATGGATCACCAGAGTTAACTGACTTCATGGAGGTGATCAGTGTTCTGATGTGTCTTTACCCGACAGCACCTGGACCTTTGAGAGCCAGACATGGACCCCCCCCCATAGTGTACGAGCACAAACCCCCTCTCTCAGATCACAGCCAAATAAATATGTAATTAAAAAACAGTAGAGATACTACTAAGAAAAAAGACCAGTAAATTAAATCAGACCTACAAATGGGCTCCAAACAGTGATGAACAGTTTATACACATTTTAAACTAAAATGAAATAAAACATGCAACAAACAAACATCTCAACATTGTCCATCCACACATCTACCTCTGCTAAAAAATCCTGCATCCGGGTCACGGGGAGCAGCTCCAGCAGAGGGACCCCAAACTTCCCTTTCCCGAGCCACATTAACCAGCGCTCCAACTGGGGATCCTGAGGCGTTCCCAGGCCAGGTTGTAGATATATAATCCCTCTACCTAGTCCTGGGTCTTCCCCGAGGCCCTCCCGCTGGACGTGCCTGGAACACCTCCTTAGGGAGGCGCCCCACGGGGCATCCCTTACCAGATGCCCGAACCACCTCAACTGGCTCCTTTCGACGCTGAAGGAGCAGTGGCTCTATTCCAAGCTGCTCACGATGACTGAGCTTCTCACCCCATCTCTAAGGGAGATGCCAGCCATCCTCCTGAGGGAAACCCATTTTGGCCGCTACCCTGGATCTCGTTCTTCAGTCATGACACAGCCTTCATGACCATAGGTGAGGGTAGGAAAGAAAACTGAATGGGTAGCTTGAGAGCTTTTCCTTCTGGCTCGCTCTCTTTTCCGTCACAACGCGAGGCGTAAATTGAATGTAATACCCGCCCCTGCTGCGCCGATCCACCAATCTCCTGATCCATTGTCACCCTCACTGGCAACAAGACCCCAAGGTACTTCACTTCTTCTTGGGGTAAGGGGACTCATTCCCTACCTGGAGTAGGCACTCCATCGCTTTCCTGCTGAGAACAGTCTGTTGTGGCACATATTGCATAAAAAATTTTAATGCTGAAAAAACAGTATGCCGAAGTTGCCAAATTGCAATTGTTAAACTGTTCAACATGGTGCTGACATCTGGCTGCTTTCCTGATGCCTCGGAACCAGGGGCTGATCACCCTAATCCACAAAAATGGAAATAAATCAGACCCCCAATAACTACATATACATATACATATATATATATATATATATATAAAAATATATATTCTGTAGTATCCTATATTCAAGGATACTAACCTTTACTCAAGAAAAAACCTACTTAGTAAATACCAAATTGGCTTTCTTCCAAGTTACAGAACCTCTGATCATATATACACCTTACATACTTTAGTTAACAAACATGTCCACCAAAAAGTGAGGGGAAATATTTGCTTGTTTCATCAATTTAAAAGCCTTTGACTCCATTTGGCATGAAGAACTTTTTCTTCAAAATCCGTCAAAGTGGAATCAAATGTATGTACAAGCACAATCAATGTGCTGTGAAAATTAATAATCAAAGAACAGAATATTTTTACTCAAGAATGCGGTATGAAGCAAGGATGCTGTATAAGTCCTACATTACTCAACCTGTACATAAATGAACTTGCAGACCAGTTGGACTGATCAGCAGCTCTAGGTCTCAAACTCTTAGACACAGAGATTAAATACCTGCTTTATGCAGATTACCTTATTTTGTTGTCTCCAACCAGAGATGGTCTTCAACATAACCTCTCCATTCTGGAACAATACTGCCATAACTGTAGCTGGATGCCAGCCGAACTTAGCCCCCCCCTACATTACAATCTGGTCGGAAGTTCGGTCTGGACTTGCTCCGTTGAGAAGCAATTATTGCCGCAATCAAATTGTCAGACAGATGATCAACAGCAACAGAATCAACCACGTCACCAAAGAACACTTGGGTTGAATTTGTTTACAGGTGGCTGCCGGCTGGAGAATTGAGATGTGTAGATCTCCACCATCGCGTCTGTTCCAGACGATATCGACAGCGCATTCATTTTAAAATCCTCAGCAGAGGAGCCTCAATAACTGCCTGGAAAGCACGGTAGCGCGTTATATGGTGGAGAAAGATAGAGAGAGACTGAAGAGAGAGAGCGTTATATGGTGGAGAAAGATAGAGAGAGACTGGAGAGAGAGTTGAGTTATGGTGGAGAGAGATAGAGAGAGAGAGCGTTATATGGTGGAGAGATAGAGAGAGACTGGGAGAGAGAGAGTGTTATTATATGGTGGAGAGAGATAGAGAGAGACTGAGAGAGAGTGTTATATGGTGGAGAGACATAGAGAGAGACTGGAGAGAGATTGTTATATGGTGGAGAGACTGAGAGAGGAGCGCAGCGCTAGAACAAAGCCGTGAATCAGAGAAATAAAACGTGTTTTCGACTGTAGCGAGCATGTCACTATCACTAACGTTATCCACATTCATATTTACACGCAACAAATGATATATCTAGCTCTTTTCCTGGTTCGGTTGGAACACGCCCCATAATCACAGCCCATTGGAGCGGTTTCAGACTCACATTCTGACTAGAATCTGAGTAGGACCACGTCAGGCTACCATAACTGGGCATTGGAGGTCAATTTCAAGAAAACTCAAATTATGATCTTTCAAAAAAAAGCCAATGTCTTGAAACCAAACACCATTTTACTTTGAATAACACCCAAATTAAACACACACAAAATTATACTTACCTTGGTCTGACCTTATTGGCATCAGAACATTTCAATAAAGCCATACATTCACTCAACGAAAAAGCACACAGGGCAATGTATGCATTAAAAACCAAGCTGTTCAGCATTAACATTCCAATTAGAATCTGGACTAAAATATTTGATAGTGTAATAGTACTGCTAGCACTATATGGCAGGCCTTCCAGAAAAATGCGTTTTCTTGTGATTGTTGCAGACAAAAATCCTTGGTTATGCGGCACGTTTTCTTAAAAAATGTGATGGAATATGTGGGATATTTATGCAATTTTATGCGATGAAATTGCGGGAACTTGCAAAAATTGCGGGAACTTGTGAAAATTGCGAGATGATGAAAAAGAGAAAAAAAAGTGATTCCCCCAACACCCTGCTTTTCGATGATGTTCACGTCGCGTAATTACGTCACTTCATAACGTTCCCATGGCCACAGGGGAAACTGGCTGCTCTTGTGTGAAGTAAACGCAACATTTTTCAACTTTCCACTAAGATATATGTGACTTTTTTGCAACGAAAATGCGGGGATTATGAAATCATGCAAGCACCGCATATTTTGCACAGAAATCGACAATTTATGCCCGAAAGTGCGGCGTATTTCAAAAAATGCGGTCCCCGCATAAATATGCGGACTTTGGCTGATTATGCACTGAATTATGCGTTTCGCCATAATTGCGTTTTCTTTGAGGTACTGATATTGATGTGAAATTTGGGGCCCACTCAGTAGATTGGAGCATGACTCCTGGGATAAACACCCAATATAGACCCTACACACAGAATTCTGTAGAAGAATTCTAAACGTTCAAAGGAAAACCCCAAATAACGCCTGTCAAGCAGAACTGGGACGTTTCCCATTACTGCTAAATTTACAGAAACAAGCTATTACATTTTGGACACATCTTAATTTAACCAAAAGACACACTTCATTTCAAAGCACTATAAACCCAAGAGCTGAGTCCTGAAAAACCTCAGTCAGCTGATGGTGAAGCTAACCAATGAGGCTCCCATCAGCACTGGTTCAAAACAACTCAACAGAACAAAACAGATTGTGAATCATTCAAAAGATCAATATTTAGAACATTGGAAAAGTCTAACAAAAACACAAAGTAGACTTAATTGTTATTTGACTCTTAACAGAATATAAATTGGCTTAATATCTGCACACTGTCTAAAGCAGAGACGGATCCTGACTAAATACAGGCTCAGTGACCACCAACTGGCCATAGAGACAGATTATTCCTAAGAAATATATGTTCCCATGCACGAAAAGTCACCAAACTTTGCACACAAGTCCAGTCCTGTGCCAAACTTAATCAGTGTGATTTATATGCTAATAGTCCTGATAGTGGCGCTACAGCAGCCATGTAAAAACCTAAACTTTAAAAATTCATAACAAATCCACCGTACATGCTACAATGTCGCAATTTACGTCAAACTGTAGCCCCAATAGAGGAGAAAATATAATCAGCTTTTACCCAGTAGCTGTTATGAAGTCCATCACTCTACTTTTTGCAAAATCTGCAAAACTTCTTAAACCTATCTCCTCCCAATTGTTTTTGGCTCTGTTGACACCAAATGTAGGGAATTTCATCTCCAGACTGTTCTTGACAAATTTACTATTCAGAGTTTTGATATATTTGTAATAAAACATTTTACTGGATACAGTAGTGTAAAAAAATTCAGCAATTTCTTCAAAACTAAACCTTTGATGTTCATGGATAAAATTCACAATATCATGAGGTCACTGTTGATTTAGTGTGCAAAATGTCAGAATTTTTTTTTATGTTTGATTTGTGTCCTCATCTACACCATTACAATCAATGCAAAATAGAGCATCTTTTTAACATCAGTTTATCACTAATTGATCTAGCAGAAAATAAATTACAGGCATCTCATCGCATCTATGTTGTCCAAACAAAGTACAAAAATTCTCTAAATTTTCTAGTGAGAAATGACTTTTTGACAGTAGTTTAAAATGCTGCATTTTCATGCAGTCTGCCCCCTTACATATCAAATATTGTGAAGCCAGTTGTGTCATCACCCAAATAATAGCTCCCTGAGATCAGCACCTGGCTATGGCGACAAGGTTCTGAGTTTCCCCGCGCACAACTTACCAACTCTATACCTTACGTAGCCCTGTTCCGTGGACATAACCACGGTGATGTGAAGGAATGTCTCTGTTTGGCACCTATGCTGACAGAACCCTTGACATTTTCTCTTCTTCTCCATCCACCGCTTTTTCCTTTTCCTGCGCAGGCGGCTATAATTAATTTTGGTATTGTTTGTTTTCTTCTGTAATTACTGGAGTTATCTGACTGTGCCTCCTGTTCTAGTCTGACTCAGTCAGTCTGCTCTCCAGCTCTGTGGAGATGGTGGGGGTAAAGGTCTCCATCTAGTGGACTGATAGCACAACTACAGCTCATCTGTGGGTTCTCTGCCTTACACATGTTGGAACCATGGTTACAGCTGCTCAACCATCTCTAACTGTCCATGACTTTCTCCATGTCATTGCACTCAGATCAGTCCAGCACTGTGTGTGTGTGTGTGTGTATGTGTGTGTGTGTGTGTGTGTGTGTGTGTGTGTGTGTGTGTGTGTGTGTGTGTGTGTGTGTGTGTGTGTGTGTGTTTTGTGTTGTGTTGCAGCCCAGAGCAGCAGCACAGACCAGACTCTCCTGAACCTGAACCAGCTGTGTGTCCATCAAGAGCCACCAGTCCATGGATCCACCTTAAGTGTTTAAAGGACAGCTTCCTGCAGAGACTCAGTAAGTCAACATAGTCCCAGCTTTAACACTGCATCATGTTCTGTACATGTTCTAACAATGTGGTTGTTGCTTTTCATATATAACATTCAGAGGATACCACTGGATCAAGACAAGTCATTGTGGTTTCTCAAACCTCCTGTGGATTTTAAATATAAAACTGAAATATAATTCATTTTGCTGCATATTTCCTCATCTATAAACTCAGAAACTCAAACTGTTGTTGTAAAGTACCCTTCTGCCATTTAGTGGCTCTTATTTTGGCATTCTGTCCCTAAAAAAAGTTTAAATCGAAAATCCAATTGGGGATTAAGAAAAGTTAATGAAGTTGAGACCCATGTTCATTTGTGACAATTAATAATAATAATAATAATAATAATACATTTTATTTATGGGCGCCTTTCATAGCACTCAAGGTCACCTTATAGTTAAAACAAGCAAAAATACAGTTAAAAAGGCAAATATAATTAAAACAAATACAGTTAAAAAGGCAAATATAATTAAAACAAACATTTAAAAGATTGAGATAGAAAAAATTAAAATGAAGCAATCTATCCATTATTTTGATGGAGAGTGTATCATGTGGGGTAGGCCTTTCGGAAAAGGTGGGTTTTGAGGGAGGTTTTAAAGGTGGGCAGAGACTCTATGGTACGGATGGAGAGTGGGAGGGAGTTCCAAAGGCGATGAGCAGAATGGCTGCAGGCTCTAAACCCCATTGCGGGCAGAAGGAGTGGAAAGCAGTGAGGAAGAGTTGAATCAGAGTGTTCTGGATGGAGCATGGGGCTGAAGGAGTTCAGAAAACATGTATGGAGGCGGCAGATTATGGAGGGCGTTTTGATGGTGAGAAGAAGAATATTTAAGTCAATACGTGTATTGGACAGGGAGCCAGTGCAGTGGGGTGGAGTAATGTGTTCAGTTGTTGGGGTTCTGGTGATAATATGGGCAGCTGAGTTTTGGGCCAATTGGAGTTTATAGATGGACTTGTAGGGTAAACCAAAGAGGAGGGTGTTACAATAATCAAATCGGGAAGTGACAAGAAGCGTAGATGAAAGTACAGTATTATTGGGTGTAAGTGATGGATGAAGATGGTGTATGGTGCGTAAGTGAAAACAAGCAGACTGGGTGAGATTATTGATGTGTTTTTCAAAAGAAAGTATGTATATCGAGGATGACACCGGAGGCTCTTGACATGAGTGGAAGAGGGGACATTGGAATTGTGATGAGTGAGAAATTGGGACATTTTGCTAGGGTGGATTTGGAGCCAACAAGGAGAATTTCTGTTTTGCTACTGTTTAATTTGAGAAAGTTATGAGTGAACCAGGTTTTAACTTTGTTAACAGTCAGACAAGGAAGACGGAGGGAGTATGGAAGTGGGTTTGGTGGACAAGTAGAGCTGGGTGTCATTTGCGTAGCAGTGAAATTGAATATTGTATTTCCTGAAAATAAAACCTAGAGGAAGTAAGTAAATTATTAAAAGGAGGGGCCCCTGGGAACATCACTGGTAACTGGGGAGGGTTGTGATTGAACATTTTTAAGTTGTACAAACTGAATGCGGCCAGAGAGGTAGGATGTGAACCACTTGAGTGATGTATTGATGACACCAATGGAGGCTAGATGGTCCAAGAGGATATTGTGAGAAATTGTATGAAAGGCAGCAGTCAAATCAAGGAGGATGAGTATGGTGAGAAAACCTGAGTCAGTGGCCATCCCATCAGTAGGTCATTGGTGATCTTGACTAGTGCTGTTTTTTGTGCTATGGAGAGGGCAAAAACCAGATTGAAACTGTTCATAGAGGTTATTGTTAATGAGATAATTATGGACCTGTGCGAGCACACCGTTTCTCTAGGGTTTTGAGATAAATGGCAGGTTGGAGATCAGTCTATAATTATTTAGGTCTTTGGGATTTGCATCAGGTTTATTAAGTACAAGGGTGATAGCAGCAGTTTTGATAGAGGAGGGAACATGAGCAGAAATAAAAGATGACTGGATGATGTTAGTTATAAGGAAGAGAGGGAGGGTAGACAGGTTTTAACTAGGTGGGTTGGCAGGGGGTCAAGCTGGCAGGTGGATGATTTTGATTTTTGGACAATATCAGATATTTCATTGATTTTTCAACTTTAGTTTTGAAAAATGACATAAAACTATTACATTGAGAAATTGAATACAGGTGGGATGGGAGAGTATTCGGAGGTCATCAAATTGTACTAATTATGGAAAACTGAGTGTTCCCTTCGCCAGATGATATTAGATAAGTGTAGTATTTGGATTTTGCTATAGAGAGGGAATCCTTATAGTGCAGCATCTGGTTGTCATACATGTCCTTATGTACAACTAGTCTGCTTTTTTTGTAGAGACATTGCAGGCTCCGTCCTTTTACTTTTAACTGACGTAGAGCTAGTGTGTACCATGGGGCAGAATACATAAAAGAAACAATCCGGGTTTTCAGAGGAGTGTCCAAGAGATTGTGGAGTCCATCATTGTACTGTGAAACCAGGTCGTCAGTGTTGTCTGATTTGTCAATGGGAAGATTGTTAATTCCAACAGAGAGAGCGGGTAGATCAATGTTCTTGATGTTTCGAAATTAAATGGAGCGAGGTGGATTTGTTTTAGATGGTGGTAAATTGACATTAAAAGAAATTACAGTGCCTTGCGAAAGTATTCGGCCCCCTTGAACTTTTTGACCTTTTGCCACATTTCAGGCCTCAAACATAAAGATATAAAACTGTAATTTTTTGTGAAGAATCAACAACAAGTGGGACACAATCATGAAGTGCAACGAAATTTATTGGATATTTCAAACCTTTTAAACAAATAAAAAACTGAAATATTGGGCGTGCAAAATTATTCAGCCCCCTTAAGTTAATACTTTGTAGCGCCACCTTTTGCTGCAATTACAGCTGTAAGGGTCCGCAGGGTATTTTTCTATCAGTTTTGCACATCGAGAGACTGACATTTTTGCCCATTCCTCCTTGCAAAACCGCTCGAGCTCAGTGAGGTTGGATGGAGAGCGTTTGTGAACAGCAGTTTTCAGTTCTTTCCACAGATTCTCGATTGAATTCAGGTCTGGACTTTGACTTGGCCATTCTAACACCTGGATATGTTTATTTGTGAACCATTCCATTGTAGATTTTTTTGCTTTATGTTTTGGATCATTGTCTTGTTGGGAAGACAAATCTCCGTCCCAGTCTCAGGTCTTTTGCAGACTCCATCAGGTTTTCTTCCAGAATGGTCCTGTATTTGGCTCCATCCATCTTCCCATCAATTTTAACCATCTCTTTTTCCTGTCCCCCGGTGTGGGCGAAAAAAAGCCGGCCCAAACCATGATGCTGCCACCACCATGTTTGACAGTGGGGATGGTGTGTTCAGGGTGATGAGCTGTGTTGCTTTTACGCCAAACATAACGTTTTGCATTGTTGCCAAAAAGTTTGATTTTGGTTTCATCTGACCACAGCACCTTCTTCTTCACATGTTTGGTGTGTCTCCCCAGGTGGCTTTTGGCAAACTTTAAACGACACTTTTATGGATATCTTTAAGAAATGGCTTTCTTCTTGCCACTCTTCCATAAAGGCCAGATTTGTGCAGTATACGACTGATTGTTGTCCTATGGACAGAGTCTCCCACCTCAGCTGTAGATCTATGCAGTTCATCCAGAGTGATCATGGGCCTCTTGGCTGCATCTCTGATCAGTCTTCTCATTGTATGAGCTGAAAGTTTAGAGGGACGGCCGGTCTTCGTGAATTTGTAGTGGTCTGATACTCCTTCCATTTCAATATTATCGCTTGCACAGTGCTCCTTGGGATGTTTAAAGCTTGGGAAATCTTTTTGTATCCAAATCCGGCTTTAAACTTCTCCACAACAGTATCTCGGACCTGCCTGGTGTGTTCCTTGTTCTTCATGATGCTCTCTGCGCTTTACACGGACCTCTGAGACTATCACAGAGCAGGTGCATTTATACGGAGACTTGATTACACACAGCTGGATTCTATTTATCATCATTAGTCATTTAGGTCAACATTGGATCCTTCAGAGATCCTCACTGAACTTCTGGAGAGAGTTTGCTGCACTGAAAGTAAAGGGGCTGAATAATTTTGCACACTCGCCTTCTTTTAAGTTTTTTATTTGTTAAAAAAGTTTGAAATAGCCAATGAATTTCGTTCCACTTCATAATTGGGACCCACTTGTTGTTGATTCTTCACAAAAAATTACAGTTTTATATCTTTATGTTTGAGGCCTGAAATGTGGCAAAAGGTCGAAACGTTCAAGGGGGCCGAATACTTTCGCAAGGCACTGTAACTTATGGTCAGAGATGGGCAAGTCAGATGCAGTACAATTGAAAGGGGTTAAGCCAGAGCAACATATGAGGTCCAGGATGTGTCCTTTGTTGTGTGTGGGAAAGTCAGTGTGCTGTTGTAATCCAAAACTGTCCAGTACTGAGGAAAAGTCCCTTGTGAGAGTGTTGCTAGTATTGTCAATATGAATATTAAAATCACCCACAATTATGACATTAGGGGACATGGAACAGAAAGATGTTAAGAAGGAAGAAAAATCAGTTAAAAAAGTATTATTGTTGGACTTGGGTGGGCGATAGCTAGTGGCTAATATATTAGGGACTGACCCACTAATCTGTAGAACTATGGATTCAAATGAGTTGGAGGGAGGGGCAGTAACAGTGGCCACTCTCCATTTGTCCTTGTACAGCATTGCAACCCCTCCCCCTTGACCTGACGCGTGGGATTGACAGGTGTAAACAAACCCAGGAGGTACAGCCTCGTTGAGCTGTGTGTAATCATTCTGCCGCTGTCAGGTTTCAGTCAGGCACAAGAAATCAAGGTTTTGTTCTGTAGAAGAACGTAAATCAGGGGACCCTTGTTAGTGAGCGAGCGGATGTTGAACAGCCCCACAGAGACACTGCTGGAGGAGGAAACAGGAGTTGAGATTAATAATATGTCACTTTATTGTTAAAGTTGTTCATTTATTTTATTTATAAAATTATATATGCAGATTTGTGTTCTCAGAAGTTTGATAAATGTCCAGTGCACTAAAATTTATTTTTTTTTAATTTAAGTTTATTTGACAAAGTTTATTTTCTTCTTACCTGTTTTGTTTATTTAATATATTTTTTATACATTATTTATACAAGATATGTTTTTACATTATACACTTTTAATTTAAGTATACAAGTGAAGATTGGTGTTCAATAAATGTTTTTGTTGAGAACTTTTGTGTATCTTAAGTAATTATAAATTTATTTTTTTATTAGTGTTACATTTTATCTTTCAAATAGAGGTTTAAAAACAAGCACATATCGACCAAATATCGGCCAAAATAAATCGGCAGCATTTATCGGCCATCGGCTGACCCTGATTTCTAAAGATTGGCATCGGGCAGAGAAAAACCCATATCGGTCGACCTCTAATCAGAACTGTTGCTGCTCTGAGACATTTGTGTTACAGTTTTACTTCAGTTTGACAGAACTGTCTGATTTTAGCAGGAAACCATGATGACGGCAGTGGACCTTTTCAACACTCTGGAGGATTTAAAAGAAGATGAATTTAAGCAATTCAAATGGTTTCTGCAGCAGCAGGACATCCTGGAAGGCTACCAAAGCATCAAAGTGTCCAAGTTGGAGAATGCAGAAAGACAGGACACAGTGGATGTGATGGTTAAAACCTTTCAACTTCATGGAGCTCTAAAGGTGACCAAGAAGGTTTTAGAGAAGATCAACAGGAATGATCTGGTCCAGAGTCTGCCAGACACCAGCTCAGGACCAGAAGGTCAGTCAATCTTTTTAATATGTATTTTCAGTCAGAAAGACTGGGGAATGAAGTGTGCTTTTGCATCACAGTGACATACTGTATGTAATGGGTTGGCTGACTGTGAGGAGTATTTGTGTGTCTTTTAATTTAATTTAATTTAATTGTAACAGTACATTATTTTCGGGTGAGTGGTTTTGCTGTTCATGACAGTAATTCGTCAATGATAATTTAAATGTTACTATGGATTTCCACACAGAGTCAGTGAATGTCAATGATGCTGGAAAGGCTTCAGAGAACAGAGGAACTCCCTCCTCTCAGAGCAAAGGTAAGCTGCTGTATTCTCTGGTAAGTATGGAAGCCCTGAGTGACAAAGTGTACTTTTAAAGCTTGAAAAAATATAGTTCAAGTAGGTTAGTGACTCCATTCTCCAAGAAGTTAATTATGGTGTACTACAATTGTTACCTCGTAAGAATTTTAGCTCCATGACAAGAGAAAGTGTTGACATATGAAAGCATCAAACATACATTTTAGATGAAGGAGATGAGCAGATATCCAGTAGCTCCTCGTCCCCGTTTGCTCAGCGCCGTTAAAGTGCATGTACGCAGGACGCAGGAAGTTTCTACCTGGAAGGTATTGGAAACAAACACTGTGTTTGGGTCGATAGTGAAAATAAATGATCTCCATTTTTGTTTCAGTGGATGCCAGTGGTGATGAAAAAAGTGATTTGTTTGTCAAGTGTGTTGTTAATTGTTAAAAACATTCCATGTTAAATATTTAAATAGTTGATTATTTTCTTAAGACACTGTACGTCAGATGTGCTGTGCAAAGCATTTTAATGCAAAGGGCCTTTCTATTAGATGCAAATAAAATCGGTTCAAATTGGTAATAATAAAGCCACTTGGAGTAGGTGGCTCAGTGTTGAGCTAACCGAGGATCAGCCATAAACTGTGTTGTACAGCGATGAGCAACTTCACAGCTTCCTCAAGTTTAACACAACTTAACCCCTGCTATGACATGAACTTCCACGATGACCTTCGAAGTCACTGTTCCATTATCTTTAATGTGACTATTATTTGCCACTGTTCATTACACCCCCAACCGGCCCTGTCAGACACTGCCTACCAAGAGTCTGGCTCTGCCAAGGTTTCTTCCTAAAAGGGAGTTTTTCCTTGCCACTGTCGCAATAGCCACTGCTAATGCTTGCACTTGAGGGAATTACTGTAATTGTTGGGGTTTTGGAATTTATAGAGTGTGGTCTAGACCTACTCTATCTGTAAAGTGTCTCGAGATAACTCGGTTATGATTTGATACTATAAATAAAATTGAATTGAATTAATTTATACATGTGTTGGGGACAAGCACTTGAGGTGAAACCAAATAGGCTTTCTCCAACAGACTTTCCTTCTGTATCATACAAAGTGGCATTGACAGGATGAATTCATTCAATTGTATTTATAGTATCAAATCATTACAAGAGTTATCTCAAGACACTTTACAGATAATTTACAAAGACACAAACATTTCCCACGAGCAAGTATTTCGGTGCATCAGTGGTAAGGACAAAACGTCCTGTTAGCCAGAAACGTCGGACAGACCCAGGCTCTTTGTGGGCGCCACCAAGCCCAGTTTGTTTTGTGTCTAGTTCTGATCATTCGGTGTCTAAAATGATGATAATAAAACTTCAGAAAATTGTTATGATGGTATCAGTGAGTAGTGTGAGATTAAAAAGGCAGTGCTGTGCACATGCTTGAATATAAATTGGAAGTTACTCATCAGCTGGTTTCAAGCAGCTGATGGTGAATCAATGCAAGCATCACTTCAATGCTCTGCCCAAAATAATACAGAGACATTACTGACTGTATAAAATATGTTTGGTTGACCATAATGATATTTTAGATGGCTACATTTTATGTTATTTAAAAGGTAAGATATTTGAGTAGATGGTTATTCTCAGGAAGCCAATTATTTAGTAAAAGAGTATGTGTGTACTGATTCTGAATCTGTAGACAAACATCATCATACTTTATATTTTCTATTTTTGTTTTCAACACAGACGGGATTGTTCCAGTACCAAAGCCACCACGACACATCTCATATTATCAACAAAAGCTTCGGCCAAACCTCCAAAATGAGTTTTTGTGTGCACAAGAGGGTTGGGCACAGAACAAAGATGGGCGACCTCTGGATGATATCTACACAGATCTGTACATCAAAGCTACTGGTGATGTACACATCAACACACAGCATGAGGTCAGGCAGATTGAGACAGTGAAGCCAACAGATACAGAGACAACAATTACACCTTGTGACATGTTCAAACACCCTTCTGTAAAAAAGAGACCCATAAGAACAGTACTGACCAATGGAATCGCAGGAATTGGAAAAACATTTCTTGTGCACAAGTTTGTGTTGGACTGGGCGGAAGGAAGAGCCAATCAAGATGTGCATCTCGTTTTCCCCTTCACCTTCCGCCAGCTGAATTTAAAGAAGGGGGAAAAGTGGTGTTTGGCAGAGCTCATTCATGAATGTATCTGGGAGACCAGAGACATCAAGGAAGAAGCTCTTAATCACATTTTTACAGCTCTGCAGTCATCAGGAAACACCAACTATGACAGGAGCGAATTCAAACTTCTGTTTGTTTTGGATGGACTGGATGAGAGCCGCCTTGATCTGGACTGCTCCACCAATTAAAACCAGACAGTTAAAATTGATGTGACAGCGCCGACCTCAGTGGACGAGCTGCTGACAAACCTCATCAAGAAGAAACTTCTTCCCTCTGCTCGCATCTGGATAACCACACGACCTGCAGCAGCCAATCAGATCCATTCTGATTTTGTAGACATCATGACGGAGGTCAGAGGGTTCACTGACCCACAGAAGGAGGAGTACTTTAGAAAGAGATTCACAGATCAGGAGCGGGCCAGCAGAATCATCTCCCACATCAAGACAACACGAAGCCTCCACATTATGTGCCACATCCCAGTCTTCTGCTGGATCACTGCTACAGTTCTAGAGGAATTGATCAAAACCAGAGAGGGAGGAGAGCTGCCCAAGACCCTGACTGAGATGTACGCAGAATTCCTGGTGTTTCAGATTCATCAGACAAAAGAGAAGTATGACCCAGAAGAGTGCATTCAGTACATTGAGTCATTAGCAAAACTGGCTTACCATCAGCTGGAAAAGGGCAACCTGATCTTCTACGAGAAAGATCTAGAAAAGAGTGGCATTGATGTCAGTGGAGCCTCAGTGTGCTCAGGAGTGTTCACAGAGATCTTCAAAGAGCAACGTGGGAGGAAGGATGATAAAAAAAAGATGTTTAGCTTCATCCATCTGAGTGTTCAAGAGTTTCTGGCTGCTATTCATGTAGAGAGCGAAGTCATTAACAGAAACAAGAATGTGATGTTCGGGCAAAGTATCTTCAAAAAAGTGTGGGAAGTTTTCAGCAGAACATCAACGACAGAGGTCCACAGGTTTGCTATTGACAAGGCCTTACAGAGTCCAATCGGCCACCTGGACTTGTTCCTTCGCTTCCTCCTGGGTCTTTCTCTGCAGACCAATCAGGATCTTCTCAAAGACCTGCTGGCTCAGACAGGAAGTAGCTCACAGACCAATCAGGAAACAGTCAACTATATCAAGAAGAAGATCAGTGAGAATCTGTCTCCAGAGAAAAGCATCAATCTGTTCCACTGTCTGAATGAACTGAATGAGCATTCTCTAGTGGAGGAGATCCAACAGTACCTGAGTTCAGGAAGTCTCACCACAGATAATCTGTCTCCTGCTCAGTGGTCAGCTCTGGGCTTCATCTTACTGTCATCAGGAAACAATCTGGACGTGTTTGACCTGAAGAAATACTCTGCTTCAGATGAGGCTCTTCTGAGACTGCTGCCAGTGGTCAAAGCCTCCAAAAAAGCTCTGTAAGTGCACAGATTACTGAAGATACTAACTATATCAGATGTGTAGGGTTATTCTCAACTAATTAATCTTTTAGTCAACTGATTGTCAAGATTTAGTCAACAAATTGATTAGTTGATCAATTGAAAAACCTGCAAATTGTTTTTTTCAGCTTCATTGTACCTCCACAGATTAAAGCAGCCAAATGAAGAAAAAATCATCTGCCACTTTGTAGTTCATTTGAGGTTGAAATTAATTAGTGTGAATGATTGTGATCCAACAGATGTGACTACATTTTTTGAAATTTCCTTTAATAGTTTCCTGACTCCAGTAATATACACAATCCAAGACATAGATTTGTTGTTTGAATCATTAACTCAGTCTGGACAACCGTAGAAATGTTATGTGTTGTAGCTGTGTACAGAAAGTCATTTCAAATACAGAAGGGAAGTTGCTTTCTACTGCACTGAAGAGTCCACACTGTAAACTGGAGACTCTCAGGTAAGGAATAATAAAGCTTTGAAGGGTGATCCATTGTATTACATTTTATTTAGCTGATGTTTTTATCCAAAGTGAATTACAGTGACGTTCAAGTGCAGTGAACCATGTAGATAAAACTAAGAAAAGCAAGAATCACATAGAAGTACATTAGCTTCAAATAAGGTAAAATACATCATGTACGTGCAATTTCCTTTATAAAAGCACCATCTTCTTAGGTGCAGTTGGAAGAGATGTGTTTTTAGCCTGCATTGGAGGATGTGTAGACTTTCGGCTGTCCAGATGTCAAGGAGGAGCTTGTTCCACCATTTAGGAGGCGGGACAGCAAAAGGTCTGGATTACGTTGAGTGACTATAGGTGTCCTTCACGGTGAAGGAGCAGCAAGCATATTGACCAATGGCAAGAGCCTGGACCAGAAACTGAGGGTCAGAAAAGGCTGTATCCTTCTGAGGTTGTATCTACATGATTGTGTTGTTGCAGCAATGTTGGCAGTGAGGGAGAGTTGGCCGTTGAGTGTCACACCCAGGTTCCTAGCAGTCCTGGTGGGGACTACCACAGAGGTGTCGATCTGGGTGGAAGAGCCCTTCCCTGGAAGGAAAAGCAGCTCAGTCTTGTGTGTGGACATTCAATGAGAGATGTCAGTCAGACAGGCAGAGATACTTGCTGGTACTTGTGTTTCAGACTAGGGAAAAGAGAATTAATCAGGTGTCATCTGCATAGTTGTTGTAGAAAAAAAAGCCATGTGAGTGAAAAAGTTGGTGTACAGAGAGAAGAGGAGGGGGCCCAGGACAGAACCTTGAAGGATCCCATTGTGAGTGGAGGGTTATGGTACAGATTCTCTCAAAGTTACCCGGTAGGTGCAGTCTTTAAGGTAAGATTTGAGCAGAGTGTGCCGAAACTGAGACACAGATCCTGAAGGGTGAAAATGAGGTTCTGGTGGTTCACTGTTTCAAATGCAGCAGAATGGTCCAGAAGTATAACCACAGAGGGGAGAGAGGCTGCTCTAGCAGTTTCAAGCTGCTCAGAGACAGAAATGAGGGCAGTTTTAGTTGAGTGGCCTGCCTTGAAACAAAACTTGTTGGGATCAAGAAGGTTGCTCTGGTGGAGATAGGAAGAGAGTTGGTTGAAGATAGCACATTTGAGTGTTTTGAAGAAAACGGAAGAAGAGAGACAGGTCTGTTGTTGTTAACTTCAGGCAGGGTGAGTGTGGCTGTTTTTGGAGATGGGTCACTGTCGCTTCTTTGAGAGAGTCCAGGAAACAGCCGGTTGACTAGGTGGTGATAATAAGATGAGTGAGAAAAGGGTGACCCAAGTCTTTCACAAGGTGTTGTCATTCACCTGAGTAACAACGATCTCACTGATACAGGAGGGAACCTGAAAAAGAATGTAATTAATATCAAATACATTTAGTTTTTTTTACATGTGTTCTGTACATATTTTTTAGGCTGAGTGGCTGTAACCTGTCAGAGAGCAGCTGTGAAGCTCTGTCCTCAGTTCTCAGCTCCAAGTCCTTTAGTCTGAGAGAGCTGGACCTGAGTAACAACGACCTAAAGGATTTAGGAGGAAAACTGCTTTCTACTGGAGTGAGGAGTCCACACTGTACACTGGAGATTCTCAGGTCAGGAATAATAAACCTGTAAAGGGGGAACTAGATCTTTCACACTGTTTTCATGTTTCTTTAGACAGTTAACCACTTTATTTTATTAAAGTAGCTGCTATCTAAATATAAGTGTGAGTAATATCAAATAAAGATAGAAATGTTTTTAACATATGTTCTGTCCAAAATATTTAGGCTGAGTGGCTGTAATCTGTCAGAGAGAAGCTGTGAAGCTCTTTCCTCAGTTCTCAGCTCCAAATACTCTAGTCTGAGAGAGCTGGACCTGAGTAACAATGACCTAAAGGATTCAGGAGGGAAGCTGCTTTCTACTGGAGTGAAGAGTCCACACTATACACTGGAGATTCTCAGGTCAGGAAAAATTAACCTGTAAAGTGGGAACCACATCTTTCACACTGTGTTTTCATTTTTCTTTAGACTGTTAACCACTTTATTTTATGAAAGTAGCTGCTATCTAAATATAAGTGTAAGTAATATCAAATACAGATAGAAATGTTTTTATAGTTGTTCTGTTCATATTTTTAGACTGAGTGGCTGTAACCTGTCAGAGAGAAGCTGTGAAGATCTGTCCTCGGTTCTTAGCTTAGAGTCCTCTAGTCTGAGAGAGCTGGACCTGAGTAACAACAATCTGAAAGATTCAGGAGGAAAGCTGCTCTCTGCTGGACTAAAGAATCAATGCAACAGGTACAACGCTTTTTTTGGAACTTGATGCCAGGGGTCCTCGACCATGCATCAGACATTTGACGAGTAGGGAGTGAGACTGTGTTGAAAAAGGAGGAACTGGAGGTTGTGAAGTTTGCCCTATACCTCTATACATAAAATAATATATGAATTCACAACGCTATGCACAGCATAGATACACAGAAAGACAGAGAGAGAGAAAGACAGAGAGAGAGAGAGGGAGAGTGAAACAGAGAGAGAGAGAGAGAGAGAGAGAGAGGTAAACCAGGTTAACATCTATTTTCTTTCTGTCTCTCTAACTTTCCCATCTCAGATTATTGTCTCTCCCTTTAGACCCAAAGGTCAGAGTGTGTTTTTAATGGTGGATTTTGTGTTATCTTGTGTGATGACTGGACTTCTCTGACTGGTTGGGGTTGGGCCTCCTGTTCTAGTCTGACTCAGTCAGTCGAGTAACCCCTGACTGCAGTACGCAGATCGAGGAGTGGCTCAATGTGGGTGGAGCTAAACGTGTGACTCCGCCCACTTGCCAAATAGCGGAGTGGAACCAAAACACCTACCGGGAAATTTTGTAGACCACCGGCCGGCAGCCAGCGTCCGTCCGCGGGCAGCTAGCGGGCAGCCAGCGGGCAGCCAGCCGGCAGCAGGCGTCCGTCCTCTATGGAAAGCCAAAAGGGTCACAATTCGTCACAATTCGCACGGCGTTTTGAACGGCGTTTGTGGCGCCACCTGGCGTTTATTAAACGCCACTACACGTCTAATAAACGCCACCTGGCGGTTAATAAACGCCACCATGCGTGTGACGTCACCAGGCGTTTAATAAACGAGATGCTTATTAGACACCTGGTGGCGTTTTGATAATCAACTCCGCCCTGTGGCTTTCACAGCCAATAGATTTGAACTCTAATCACCCAATCAGTAAAGAAGGAGGTCAGGCAACGCTAATCAAGCACGGATCTCCTTTGCAGCTTGTTTAAGTAGCCCAAAGAAAATGCACAACTTTGTAGTATGTTACTTTTGTATTGCCAGACATCAGTAGGCACTGGGTGCTCATACTTTATTTAATTAATCAACCCAAATCATCCTCCTAAAAATGTAATAAAAAGTGGTGAGGAGCTATTTTCATTATTATCTTCTTAAATTTAGTAAGCCCTGTCACACTAAAAACTGACTAAACGCTGTCACACTAACAACCTAATGGCATCACGTCTGCCTTTTATTGTACATTTTATCTGGGTCTATTGTTAAAAGGGTTTCAGATATGGTGATATTTAATTGCTGCAAAAACCAGTCTATTACTAAAAGACCAAGAGAGGGGTTAACATGAAGAGTAAGCAGATTTTCAAAAATACTGTACTCTTAATTCAACTACTAGGAACCAAAGAGTAGCTTACCAGAAAATCGGACAACTCTGAAAATCTTGACAAAAAGGATTAATAGTTTCTTTAAAGGGCATGTAACAATCAAACCTAAATATTATTATAAATCTTATTTAATTACTACAAAACAATGCTAGTTTGGGACAATTTAAGACAGTCACAGCTGTCTTGCATACAGTCAGTTAAATAAGAATTAGTTATCTCAATAAAAACTAAATTAAAATTATAATGGCAGCATAGGGCACTATCACCATTTATTTGAATTCCAGTAAGCGCAATTGACCTGAAGATGGCTAGATATATTAATTCTTTCCTCTACTTTCATATCTTTATGCAAAAAACACCCACCAGCGCTCTATATAAAGCAACTAAATTAAACATACGTGTCATACTTCATTTGACCTTTCAGGAGACTTACCTTGACACAGGAACAGCAGGTGTCAGATCCCTCAACACACTCAAATACTATGGTTTATGATCTTGACTCAATTGGACATTAAGTTGTAATAATAAATCATTATAAGCATTTTAATTTATTTTTATTCCATGCATTACTAAAAATGTAAAGCTGAAAAATGTACTGACAAACACAAAAGCATGACAGATATAAAACATGACATTTATTAAATAACATCAAAAATCAGCAGCACTAGGGTGCAAGTAGTCCTTTGTGCATAGTTTCTGGTATATATTTAATTTTTATATTTATATTTATAATTATATTTAAAGGACCACGGATACATCACAGTGCTTTGCTGTCACCATTTTTGTGTCTGGTCAAAACTAGGGGACCTACATCATATCAACCACAACAGCTAGAGGAGACGGATATGTGATACACACAAGAGAATACGCGGAAAAAATAGTTTTTGTCCGGTAACCCAACCGTCAGCCCTTAACGAACAACTTGCTAGTTAACATTACTAGCACGATCAATCTAGACTTAACCACCACAAAAATAACACTGTTGATTATTGATGACTTGCATGTCCCGTTATCACATACTGTACATTTGTTTTTCTTCAACTGCCATATCTTGGTGTCATTTACCTCTCCTGCAACAGCGTATTGATGGGCATCTGTACTCATGAGATACTCCAGTGTATGGGGATGTATTATGTACAAGTTAATGTTAAATGTGTCAGGAAAAGTAAGTTTGGGCTGACGTATGGCTGGGCAATTTATATATAAATTTTAGAGTATCGTTCACTATGTTTGATGTTGAGATGGAAAAAAATGTGAAAGGTCCAGTGGAGGCGAGTTAAGCAGGAATGGTTCAGGAGGTTCTTTTCTTGACTGCCATGCAGGGCTGCGATGGAGAGCTGACAGTCAAGTGACACCTTTCAAAACAATGGATGACCCCGCAGCCTCCTCGGGAAAAGTTGAACTGGATCAGCACTGTTTCGGAGAATGTGATCTCCCTTACAGGAAGTTGTAGATGGAGCGGATGAGGGGAGTCACTAGGGTACAGAGAGAAGATGACATTAGTGGAAGTGACAGACATTCAAAGTTCACTGGGTAATCTGCCACACAATTTAACTTGATAGCAGCCTAATATGTCAATCATCGTCTTTCTGTACTTTTGTTGGAAGGTCATGACCTATCAGCCAATGTAATTACAATCCCAGGTAGAGGGGCGGGGCTTAGCTGTAACCTGCAGAGATCCAGTCAGAGAGACAGAGACGCTAAGTGAACGGACTTTGTGAGGTTTAGTAGGTTGTAGAAGGACATTATTATCCATTACTGAGGCTGACAACCAGTTATGCTGTGTTTTGGCATATTGAAATCGACAAGAGGTAAATATACATGTGCATGTGTGTGATTATATATGCTGTAATTAAGTGTTGTAGTATCTATTGTGTCACTAACTGTGAATAGCAGTTAGCGATAGCACAATTTCCATTAGCATTGTTTTCGTAGCATACTGTTAGCTTTGCATGTGAAATAATTGAGACAAGCTACCGATAATTCGCCGTGAAATAGTGGACGGACCTGCTTTCTCAGTTAATTTATTTGATTCAGGAGACGGACATTTGTGACTGTAAAAGAGAGAGGATCGGGGAAGCTCCTCTGGACCACACAGAGAGCGATCTTCCATCCTGCTGGTGTGATGTAGACTGTCGCTGCTGTTTTCTGTTCTGCTGATCTTCCTGCTGTGGTTTACCCGGTGCTCTGTCTGCTGCCATCGCCAAGTTCGCCTTTATATCCCCTTGACTGGGATTCGTGAGTACTGAGTATATTGCACGTGGATTTTATTTTATTGGTTGTGTAAACAAGTGAAACGGCCGTCACATTTTTAGGCCTCCTCTCCCAAGCTTCTATTCAGGCCTGCAACAGGGTTTTTTTTTGTTTGTATTTTGATTGCTGAGTATGAATGTGTGAGTGTAGATAACTATTCAGGTTTACATGTCAAAAGGATTTATGCATTTATTTTTTTGAAACCTAAGCAGAGGTAACAATTTATAGAATACTCTGAAAGCTATATTGAGGCAACATTATTTTGGGTGTCATAAAAAATAGGGAGTTATTTATACTGGCCTCACTTGTTTATGTTTCTAATACACCATACATGTGTTTATTATTTTTGTACTTTAACTAAATAAATTCCCATATCTAGGTTTATAGTATTTAAAGTATCATTTTTGGGTCTTAGATTTTGTACATGAGGTTTCGTTCTGAGTTACAATATAAAAGAGTAATCAAGGTTAACACAAAACTTACCTAATTCATATTGGAGGCACCGCCAGTTATTTTAATAATATTGAGAAACATAGATTGCTAACAGAAAATCAAAGAATGAAAACTTCCAGCCGAGGATTGTTTGAATTGTGAAAGCTATAATGGAAAGTTTCCCACACAGCGCCAAATGTTAGACAGTGTATCAACTGCACGGCAGTGACAGGATCAATGAAAACAAACGCACAGATAATTTTTCTTCTTCATGTATGCCCATTTATCTTTGTTTCAAAATTAGCCAGTCACAGGTACTCTGGGGCACAGGCATCTGTCCTACACTATATGTCCTACACTATATACTCCATACAGACAGAAACAGAAACTTACAAAAGAACAGGGATTTCTCTATTTTCTAAGTTTGAGTGGATGGAATGACCGATATCTTGTGTTGCTTGTACGGAAGTGAACTTTGAATGTCTGTCACTTCCACTAATGTCATCTTCTCTCTGTACCCTAGTGACTCCCCTCATCCGCTCCATCTACAACTTCCTGTAAGGGAGATCACATTCTCCGAAACAGTGCTGATCCAGTTGAACTTTTCCGGGGAGGCTGCGGGGTCATCCATTGTTTTGAAAGGTGTCACTTGACTGTCAGCTCTCCATCGCAGCCCTGCATGGCAGTCAAGAAAAGAACCTCCTGAACCATTCCTGCTTAACTCGCCTCCACTGGACCTTTCACATTTTTTTCCATCTCAACATCAAACATAGTGAACGATACTCTAAAATTTATATATAAATTGCCCAGCCATACGTCAGCCCAAACTTACTTTTCCTGACACATTTAACATTAACTTGTACATAATACATCCCCATACACTGGAGTATCTCATGAGTACAGATGCCCATCAATACGCTGTTGCACGAGAGGTGAATGACACCAAGATATGGCAGTTGAAGAAAAACAAATGTAGAGTATGTGATAACAGGACATGCAAATCATCAATTATCAACAGTGTTATTTTTGTGGTGGTTAAGTATAGATTGATCACGCAAGTCAGGTTAACTAGCAAGATATTCGTTAAGGGCTGACGGCTGGTTAACATTACGGACAAAAACTATTTTTTCCGTGTATTCTCTTGTGTGAATCACATATCCGTCTCCTCTAGCTGTTGTGGTTGATATGATGTAGGTCCCCTAGCTTTGACCAGACACAAAAATGGTGACAATGTGATGTCACGTGGTCCTTATAAATATATACCAGAAACTATGCACAAAGGACTACTTGCACCCTCGTGCTGCTGAATATTTGATGTATTTAATAAATGTCATGTTTTATATCTGTCATGCTTTTGTGTTTGTCAGTACATTTTTCAGCTTGACATTTTTAGTAATGCATGGAATAAAAATAAATGAAAATACTTATAATGATTTATCATTACAACTTAATGTCCAATTGAATCAAGATCATAAACCATAGTATTTGAATGTGTTGAGGGATCTGACACCTG
Organism: Perca fluviatilis; assembly: GCF_010015445.1. Lineage (NCBI taxonomy): Eukaryota > Metazoa > Chordata > Actinopteri > Perciformes > Percidae > Perca > Perca fluviatilis. The sequence continues at coordinate 3,971,854 of NC_053112.1, read as the reverse complement.
CTGTTCCTGTGTCAAGGTAAGTCTCCTGAAAGGTCAAATGAAGTATGACACGTATGTTTAATTTAGTTGCTGACTGTATGCAAGACAGCTGTGACTGTCTTAAATTGTCCCAAACTAGCATTGTTTTGTAGTAATTAAATAAGATTTATAATAATATTTAGGTTTGATTGTTACATGCCCTTTACAGAAATTATTAATCCTTTTTGTCAAGATTTTCAGAGTTGTCAGATATTCTGGTAAGCTACCATTTGGTTCCTAGTAGTTGAATTAAGAGTACAGTATTTTTGAAAATCTGCTTACTCTTCATGTTAACCCCTCTCTTGGTCTTTTAGTAATAGACTGGTTTTTGCAGCAATTAAATATCACCATATATCACCCTTTTAACAATAGACCCAGATAAAATGTACAACAAAAGGCAGACGTGATGCCATTAGGTTGTTAGTGTGACAGCGTTTAGTCAGTTTTTAGTGTGACAGCACTTATTAAATTTAAGAAGGTAATAATGAAAATAGCTACTCACCACTTTTTATTACATTTCTGGGAGGATGATTTGGATTGATTAATTAAATAAAGTATGAGCACCGAGTGCCTACTGATGTCTGGCAATACAAAAGTAACATACTACAAAGTTGTGCATTTTCTTTGGGCTATTTAAACAAGCTGCAAAGGAGATCCGTGCTTGATTAGTGTTGCCTGACCTCCTTCTTTACTGATTGGGTGATTAGAGTTCAAATCTATTGGCTGTGAAAGCCACAGGGCGGAGTTGATTATCAAAACGCCACCAGGTGTCTAATAAGCATCTGGTGGCGTTTATTAAACGCCTGGTGACGTCACACGCGTGGTGGCGTTTATTAACCGCCAGGTGGCGTTTATTAGACGTGTAGTGGCGTTTAATAAACGCCAGGTGGCGCCACAAACGCCGTTCAAAACGCCGTGCGAATTGTGACGAATTGTGACCCTTTTGGCTTTCCATAGATATACACACGGTGACAGGAGAAATGGGAAGTACACAGAGACGGAGCAAGACCAAGACGAGTCTAAACCTTTCTTTTATGTCAATGGTCTAAACGCCAAAATGAAACAAAGTTACCCAAGCGGCTCAAATAAAAGAAAAAAAGCGAAAAGACATGTTTTCGGCAGCAGCAGGACCTTCATCAGCTCCCGTGGCCGATGATAGTGGTGTCGGCAGCAGTGGCATACGCACAGTGGTGTCGGTGACTCAGGAGGAGAGGGACAGAGATGAGGGAGTGAGGCTACAACCTGCGGTAGGCTAAGCACAACTCCCCTTAAAACACTTAACCCCTTGATAAAACTGAGTGGTGGACTAACTGTTGATGATAACACTACAACAATAAAACAGTAGGAATGCTTTACTGTATGATTGCATTAGTAGCCTATATAAACGTTGCACATCATGCAAACGTTCTTAACGAGAATTGTAGCTTTTCTATCTGCATTGCCAGACAAAAACTCATGATAGACCTCTTCAAATTATAGCATAGGGCCCCTTGAAATGATAATCATAAAACAAGCTATATATATATATATATATATATATATATATAGTTGAGAATCATAAAACAAGCTATATATATATATATATATATATATATATATATATATATATATATATATAGCTTGTTTTATGATTCATTAGGAGTATACAGTTTTAGTGTATTAGTAAATGGCACTTTGTTGAAGTATTTAATGTGTCAACTCTCACTGATTCTTGCTGACTCATTACATGGCGTTAGTAGTTTTAGGAGTAGGAGTTGGTATACATATTCAGGGGAGCGCAAGGACAGGTACAGCTTTATCAATACTAGTTAAACAGTTGTACAGTTTTATTCCCAACGTGTATATATTTTAAATTATTTGTTCTTATATTCTATCCTATTATTATTTCATGTATATTGTATCCTATTATTTCATTTATATTCTGTGTGTGCTGTGTGTCTGATATTGTGCTGCTGCAACACTGGTATTTCCCATTTTTTTGGGATCAATAAAAATCTATCTATCTATCTATCTATCTATCTATCCATCCATCTATCTAAATATCTATCTATCTATCTATCAATCTGTCTGTCTGTCTGTCTGTCTGTCTGTGATCTTATGTGGTGGGCCGGTCTGGGCCAACATGTCAGGTGTGATTTTTGGTCCCAGTCAGTCCCAGCAGAGAGGAGCTTTTCCAAACTAAAGTTGATCAAGTCATACCTGAGGTCACCATGTCCCAGGAACGGCTCACTGGCCTCGCCGTCATCAATATCAATCACTCAATAGGGGGGCAGATTTCATATGATGACATCATTGATGATTTTGCATCAAGGAAGTCCAAAGGACGGTGTTTTAGTTTTTAGTTTTGGTTTTCTGTTCTTAGTGCTATAGTGTAATAATTACATTCTGTTTAGTGTGTTTTCACATTTGTGTGATGAAGGATTTGTGCTATTTCGAATATGGGGGGGGCACTCGGAGGGGGTCTCGCCCGTCATTCAACACCGCCCCGGGCTCAAACCTTATTACTTTTGCAAACCTGATTTTAGCGATGGAATAGGATAAATGACGACAGGTTCAGCTCAGTTGTAGCCTAAAGTCAACAGCCTGTCTGCGATTCCCTGAACGAGGGCGCCTCAGTCAGCCTACTGTTTAGTCTGCGCAGATAACTTTGGGGAATTCGGTCGTCAGAGTATGGCTACTTTCAACCACTGAAAAGGTATGAAAATTAAATCTAATCAAATGAACACGTTAAGTAGGCTACAGGTGTAGGCCTAGTATTTGTGGAACCAATCTGTGATCCCTGATCACAATTATGGCAATTATATCTGAATTAGCCTAGCTTATTCACCACAGAGTCCAATTTAGTTGTGCAACGTTAGACAAAATTGCTAACTGTAGGCATGTGTAGCTTAGGAGTAGCCTATAATGAGTTTTTAAAGTGTGCTATAATAGCCTGCCGTAACAGCTTGAGCACCGCTACCTCCCTACCAGACACTTTCTTATTTTTAGCTGTCAATGCCAATGAAAAATAAATAATTCGACCTGACGGATCATCAGACTCATTCGTATCAGAACTGGAACATAGTAGGACTACTGTGTTTTGTTTTCTCTTTTATTTGAAGATTATTTTCTAGTGGATTACAAAATGTTTTGTGTATGATTGTCAGTGATATGATGGAGGGAGGGAGATAGAGGGAGAGAGGAGGATGGAGAGAGAGAGAGAAGGATGGAGAGAGAGTGGACAAAGAGAGGGACCTGGAAGAACCAGGTGAGAAAGTGGACATATATTATACTGGCAAAAACACTTAAAACATTCCATTCACATTATATTTACATATGCATTTAATGGAGGACTAGGCTCTTAAGAAAAAGAGATGTTGTGTTTTTCCCCATCTGGTTCAGAGGCGTTAGATTAGATGAAAAAGTTGAAAATTAACAGCAGAAAAAATTAATAATCCTGTCTAAAAATATTTTAAGGCTTATTTTACCATTCAAGGTATGTGCAGGGGCGTAGCTCCAAATTCTGGGCCCTGTAGAAAGACATTTTCTATGGGCCCCTCCCTGCAGCCAAAGCTATGAATTCTAGCATATTTTTGGGCCCTCCTCACATGAGGGCCCTGGGCACTCAGTCCCCCTTTTCCCCCCAGTCCAACGCCCCTGGGTATGTGTGCTGCAATAATCATGCTTTGTAGTTTCCATCTATTTTCACAGCAGATGGCTTGAATCTGTTGATAGTTTGTCATAATTGCATGTCTCAATCTGCCTATTTCTTTCCCCAAAACTCACCAGAAGTCATGATTCAAGGGTTTAAAAAAAAAAAAATCTCATGGGGGCATGCCCCCGAACCCCCCTAGCTTAACTGCTATCAACTTTTCATTAGGGGCTGAGCACCCCCAAAGGTCAGATCCTAGAATCGCCCCTGCTCACACCTATGAGCGGGTGTCACAAACAACTGACACACTTGATGTCTTTAAAAACATTATATTCATGGTTGATTAATGTGTGGATTATTTTCTAGATGAATGGATTAGATGTGTGGTGTCTATAAAATGTCAGAAAATGGTAAAAAAAATGTGGATCAGTGTTTCCCAAAAAGCCCAAGATGATGTCTTCAAATGTCTCAAAGATCTTCAGTTTCCTGTCCCACTGGAGAGACGAAACTAGAAAATATTCATATTTAACAAGCTAACATCGCACAAGGTTACCTGTTTTTACATAAAAAATGACTCAAACTGATAATCAGTTGTGGTGGTGGCAGCGCAGTGGATATGACACATGCCTTTGGTGTGGGAGATCTGGGTTCAATTCCCATTGTGGTACATCAACCAATGTCTCCCTGAGGAAGACACTCAACCCCTAGTTTCCCCAGAGGCATGCAATCTCTGACATATAGCAATTGTAAGTCGCTTTGGATAAAAGTGTCAGCTAAATGACATGTACAATGACATGTTATTGGATTTAAAAGTGGTGGGCGATTGCAGGGAGAAGAGTAGAGGAGGATTAACAGGTTTAGGTGGAAAAAAACAAATCAATCAGTTTGGAGTTTGACCTAAATAGCAAAATTCTCCCCCAATGTGAATACTAAAATTGGGTCACATATTCTACAGAATACCATCTTTGATACTGAAGAAGTTGCATGTCTTTAGCTACATTTTAGAAGAAGGTCATGAACCCAGATTTTCAATGAAACTTGGCCTACTGAGTGGGGTCCTGACTTAAATTGCAGAAGTCTTGTCATGGCAAATACTGTGCTGTGCCCATCCATCCATCCATCCATCCTGGCCCTTTTTTAACAGGGGGGGCCAAAAAACAATGGGCCAAAAAATCAAAGAAAAAGGCCTTGTGTTTTCTTCCGAAGTTTTATTTAAGTATTTACGGGGATTCAATTTCCTGAAAGATTTCATGACTTAAGCATTTTGGTACAACACTTTGTGTTTAGACCGTCAGAATACATCAAACGTAGATGAATTATTCAATTTGAGGATCACAGTGATTTAACATTGCACTTCCATGTAGTTGCCTGATAGAAATTATGAAGTATAGGAGTATATTATGTTTGTTGTTTATAATTTTTCACCTATGACATCATGTAGGACGTCACAGGGGTTGGTCTGACAATAATCAGTGTATTTATACACCTGTGCACCTGCATGGAGGAGGCTAGAGAAGAGGTGAGTTTGGGTTTTTGCATTTTCTGTTTACCTCAAGTTTCACCGCAAGGTTCACCGCAAAATCGAACTTGACCACTAGCTGACTGGGACTTGCTTAAATACTCCTCAGTAATCAGATTACAGCACACTGGTTTCTTAAACGTCATGTAGACAAGGAACCTGCTTTCTGTAATCGGGGATAAGAGACGCTGGGGTTCATTATTTACTAAAAAAGTGTGTTATTTTGGCTCATTGGAGCATGTTTCTGGCCCCCAGTGCATTATAACTTGGAAGATATGACCTATTTCCTCTTGAAATACCGTAAAGGGTACAGGGTCTGTCGAATGTAAGGTGTTGCCATTGGACACTAGGTACTGGACATTGTACATTAGTTATTTGAATTGGACACAAAGATTGCAATTGGACACTGAAGTCTGTGAAGTTTCACAATGTATTTCATTTATTAAGCACTTTACAATAAACAAACTTCTTAACGCAGGTCCGCTGCAACTCTCAGTTCTTTTAAATCAATGCTGAAGACCTATCTTTTTGATCTTGCCTTTCTTTAAATAACCTATTTTATCTGCATTTATATGTTTAACTGTTTTAATTGATTTTAATTGTTTTGTAACTGCTCTTTCATGTTTCTCTCAGTTTTTTAAATTCTTATACTGCACTGTAAATTTTATTCTTGACTTTAAATTGTTTTTAATTGTTTTCTGAATGCTCTTTCATGTTTTATGTAAAGCACTTTGAATTGCCCTGTTGCTGAAATGTGCTATATAAATAAAGCTGCCTTGCCTTGCCTAAAAAGCGCTAATGCAGGGTATTGCCTTTGGAAACTGTACAAAAGGTATTACAAAAACAGATGAACAAATGTGTATAAACACTAAGCTGTCTTTAATCAGTGTCAAATGGCAATACAATGGCAACTGGATTGAATTCTCCAGTGGAACGTGCTGTTTACGTTCCTCCTTATGCACTTTCAGAAATGTACTTCTGATTTTGATTGTTTTTCTTGTGTATCAAAAAGAGACTACAGCTGCATGTTAAGCACTGTCAATAAATGAACCTTAAACCATATACAGTTTGGACCGGAGGAACGATTCCAGCCACCAACTATCAGCATACATGTAAGGTCATGGGTAGACCACCAGGAGTCACTGTTGTTATGTCTATTACAGCGAGAGTTCAGCAATTCACACTTTTTGTCCCTTTACAGGACACCATAGGTTTCCAGTTTGGTGCCTGTAGGTTGTTTTTCAAACTGTAGTATCCACTACTCCATAAAGGTAAGCAGCTTAACTTAAATTATTGGAAGATATCCATTTAAAACCACACTTTAAGTTAATTTGTTCATACGTTGAGTTTATTTAAGCATCAAGCTACAGTTTGTGGTGAAAAGCAATGCAAATTAGATTAATTTATTTACTGATGTCAATACTTGTTGTGCACTGAAGCATTGGTATTTAAGTTGAGATAATATTTTATTTAATAATTCATAAACTAAGTATTATTTTCAAGTTTAGATCGTGTTGTGGATTTAATTCTAAGAAAGAAAGTGTATTTTGGACTACTCCATAAAGGATGCTGAAGCCAGCATTCACTGTGAGACAATACAAACCAGATAAAGGTCTCAGCCACAATCCTGAAGCCAGGGTCCAGTTCTTCTGTCTCTCAGCTCTACCCCCCCAACACATCAGACACACAACAGAGTCCCGGAGCAGTGTAGAGAGGCATCTCCAGGTTCCAGGTGCCCACAGGAAGTGGCTTACAAATATATATTTATATATTAAGACTTGGAACATGTAAAGTAATCCTTAGAACTCAGGCAACAAAACATAGAATGTTGTTGTGATTTAATTAATATTAATAAAGAGACAGTTTGACTGTAGATGTATGTCAGATATCTGTTGGTTAGTTTCATGCCACCACTCTCTGTTGATGCAGATTGTACGGTGGCCCAGATGGTTCAATAGAAATGCAAAAGCCACAACACAAATATAACGGAAATGAGTGACAACAGAAGTGAGCGTCCACATTAGTGTTGACCCTGCTGGGCCACTGTAAGTGTTAGTTTGCTGTCATGAGTTTATAGAATGTTGTTCCTGCATCATTTAATAATGAACCTGTTGTTGTGTTTCTTCTTCTTTTGGGGCTTCAGTGTTCTAATTTTTGAAAGTTTTTCCAAAATTTAAAAGTCTTAACATGATTCCAACATATTATTAGCAAATATAAATCCCCACTGATGATAGGCTTACTGGCCAATAATGTAGTCACTAATTAAAACATGATTTATAAAATCATGCCAACAATTTTAAGGCTATTTGAATAGCTTAGTATTCTATGCAAAAAAAGGTATCTATAAATGCTTTAGGCTACCCTAAAAGTTATTGTAGGACCAGATTAATATGTAACTTCATTTTATACAATACATGTAGTAGGGGGTCCCTGATCCATCTCTATTTCAGTTAAGGGGTCCTTGGCATAAAAAACGTTGAAGACCCCTGGACTAGAGCATCAGGTGTGTGAAAACATGGAGGCCACAATAACAAAAGATCTGCTGCTGTTTTCTTATGTGAGCATAGAAACAGCACATGGACAGGTGTGTGTTTGTGTTATCTGCAGGACAACCAACGGGAAAGGACACAGATAAGGTGTTGTGTTTTTAAACATAGACCTATTTATGAATAATTTGAAACAAGTTATGTCTGTGTATGTTTCTTGGCAGAGGCGTTTGTCCACAATAAATAGTTTATTGTCATGGAAATATGTTCAGTGAACCAAAGTCGCCTCCATCAAACGTCTGTTTCAGAGTGCTGACGTAATCAGAGTGCTGACTGACAGAGCTTTAGTAACGCTGCCAGCTGCTTCTGACTGGCAGAACTCCAGCTCAGACCGGCCCTCTGCTCTGATGTCAGACTGACATTTCTAGGTTTGGATGTAAAGGAGGGAGGAAGTGATGAACACAGACAGCAGCAGCGTCTGTCAGAGTCTGCAGACGGAGGAGGACGTCTCTCTGACCTGATCTGGACGGGACTTTAACAGGTGAGCAGCCTGACAGGTAACATTACACACCTTTGATGAAGAAACTCTGCTGTTGCTCCTTATATTTGGGGGATTCAGAATATACATCAACACAGTGTTTACTGTTTGTAGATCTGAATATTCACTAATTAATTTTGTAATTATTCTGTGATTTGTGACTTTTTCGGCAAAGTGAGACTTTATATGTTCAGTGAAGTCAAATTTAATCAACAGGAAACAAGTTAGATCTTTCTGCTCCGACAGGCTGAAGACTTTTTACTCTCTGACTGAAACTTGATCAGCTGGTTACTCTCTGACAGCACTAAACTACACGCCCACAGCTGTTTGTAGTCTTTACCTGGAGACAAAGTTAGAAGACTCCATGTTGGGGAGGCGGGGCCTGTGTTGTACTCCTCAGAGAGGTCTTTTTGATTGGCAGGTGTGTGTCACAAACTTCATTGCATCAAAAGTGAATGTGTCTTTTAATCCTCAACTACAGACTGAATGAAAACACATCCAGAGGTTTCTGAAGAGACAAGTTCAAACCTGCAGTTTGTCTCTGGCAGTTACTGGAGCCAGAACATTTCACTAAATGTGGAAGTATTTCTGACTTGTTTGACTCCACATCAACATGTGACAGTGTTTGTTACGGAGATATGTGAAGCTTAAATAAAACGAAAATGTTTCTAATGTGAAAAGTCACTTCTATTTATATGCTGGGAAATCACAAATTTGCCTCAAAGATCTTTACAGTGTGTATGTTATTATGAATATTTAAATCATCAACCGACATGATTCAGATTGATTATTGTTGATGAAACCTATCTAACTGTGAACTATAAATGAGATTTTAATTTGAGTTTTTTAATAATTGCATAGTTGCATAGTTGCACATCTTCTCCTGCACTGCTATCATATCTGTTTACCCTCTCTTGCGCTTTTCCTTCTGCCCTGGAATGCCCAACTGTTATTCTTCCCACCATTGTTGTCGTACAATTTTTCTACCTCACTAACTAGACCACAACTTGCACTAACTGTATATTGACTCTTTACTACATTTCAACATTTATATAGACTGTCTATTTATATTGTGTTATTAGCATATCACTTTCCCATATCCATCGACTCACTTATACCACACTTTGCGCCAGCTTTGTAATGCCTACTTAATCTGCACTTTATGTAGCCTATTGTATTTTGTATTCTTGTATTGTATTGATTGTGAAACTGTATGGTGTCATGCACACTTATGCTTTTCTTTGCCAGGTCGCCGTTGCAAATGAGAACCTGTTCTCAACGGCCTACCTGGATGAGTGAGTTTCTCCACCCACAACGTGACAACTACCTTTGCAAAGGTGCACCATATTTTTCTCTTAAGCCAATCAGAGCAGACTAGGCTTTTGTGGTAGAAGGGCTTAGAGAGACAGGCACTAAATAAGAGCGTCTCAGACAGAGGGTGAATAAAGATATATTCAGACAGACAGACGGTGAGGAAAATTAATTTCAACATTAAAGCATGTAAACGTCCATACTTTTTTCCAGTCTTCCTGTGAGCCCAGTTATGAATAAAGAGAGGAAAAAGAGCAGGTTAGTTAATATTAACTTCACAGCTCTCATAAAAGGAGCAGAAGTCAAAGTCCAACCTCAGGAGCCACTCCCTCTTTTATTCTCAACTGATGCCCAGACTGCCTTTAATGATATTAGATAGCAAGTGATAAAACCCAGATTATTCAACACTCTGCCACGTAATTTTGGACTAACCTGAATCTCTTTTGGGTTTCTACTAGAAAGAGGATTTATGATACAAAGTCACTTTTTTATTTCAGCTCCTTGTAACATTTCCGGTGTGATGTTTGTTCTTCACTTCTACAGTGAGAGCAGCTGGGATGTTATGCAGAATGGAAAAGTTGTTTAGCCGGGCTGTGGATGCAGAAACTTTACACCTTGGTAAGATGATGGCTCACTTTCCTAAATATCTATCACTCACTTATGTTTTGCACTCTGGTTTCAAAAGGAGTCTTTCCCTACAACTTATGTTCAAAGAGAGGTTTAAATGTAATCTTTTTTCATTTAAAGGAATACGCCACTGTTTGTTGAAATAGGGTTATTCACCGTCTCCTCTATATTTATATCGGTGGGCAAATGAATTTTTGTCTCAGTGCATGCATTGTTTTAGTACGGCGGCGCCGCTGCTAGCTTAGCTTAGCGTAATGAATGGAATCATTTGTTGCCGTTAGCATGTCGTGAGTAAAAGTGACCCAACAACAACAAAAACAAAACCTAATTACTTCTTGTGGCCTGCGTATTCACAACGAGTAAAAATAGCAATGCAGAATAAGACTAGACGATTTCCTAGACAGATATTGACTTGGGACTATATTGGGTGGAAGTAGGCTACAGCCAAAGCGCTGCTACTTGGGCACAGAGATATCGGCAGCCCGCAGAGCTCCAGGACCGACACAAAGTCACCCTTTCTGGGTTACTGGCTACCAAATGCCGCTGCCCTGATTGAGCTCAGCGGGGCTCAGCGGGCTGCTGTCCCTCCAGTCACCCAGAAACAGTGACTTCCCCGATCGTTTTTAAATAACTCAACACACATATCCATTATAAGATTAACTGGAACCTGTGGTAAGAGATTGCAGGCGTAACAAGCTCGCTGACCGCGCTCTCACTCACACACACACCGGCCATTTAGCAGGAAGAGGGGAGAGAGAACAGCGAGCTGCAGGCCCTGGAGCTCTGTCAGGGCAGCGGCGTTTGGTAGTCCAGTAACCCAGAAACGGTGACTTTGCGCAGGTATCGAGCACCGTGGGCTGCCGGCCGTGACGGCGCTCCATCTAGCTCACAGCGGGCTGAGGTCTGAAGAAGGACAGGCCGGGCGGCGGGGCAGTAACCCAGGCAGCACTGGCCGCTTTGCAATTATCCATCAATTTTTGTAAAACGGCCCAAATTTTACCTCTACATAGTTGTTTTCTCGCATAAAAAAGTCTCAGAAGTGTATTTTTTGATAAAATAGCAGATGACCAATGTATACAATTTCGGAGATCTGCGCAACCTATTCAGAAGACTACCTGATCTCAGATCAGTGGTGTAGCCTATGTAAATGTTGGGTGTGACAAAGAGAGAGACTAGAGCCAAATAAGGAGGAGAGATTTGCCCGTTTCAGAGGCAGTTTCTAATTGTGAAATTTGCAGCGGAAAGAGGTGTCAATGGGATTTTGAGGTTCTATGTATGTCCTATTTACCCACTGTCATTCAACTATGACAGGGTAAAATCGGCTTTGCATTCTATCACCCCTTTAAACAGCTCAAAATCATGTAACCATAACACACATATGCTTTAAGCACTTCAGGTAAATCATTTCAACATAACATTTCTATTCTACGCATTTCAGTTAAATCAGTGGGTCACTGGGATCAATGGGAAAATGGATCACCAGAGTTAACTGACTTTAAGGAGGTGATCAGTGTTCTGGATGTGTCTTTACCCGACAGCACCTGGACCTTTGAGAGCCAGACATGGACCCCTCCACATAGTGTACGAGACGAGCACAAACCCCCCTCTCAGATCACAGCCAAATAAATATGTACTTGAAAAAAAACAGTAGAGATACTACTAAGAAAAAGACCAGTAAATTAAATCAGACCTACAAATGGGCTCCAAACAGTGATGAACAGTTTATACACATTTTAAACTAAAATGAAATAAAACATGCAACAAACAATTCAACATTGTCCATCCATCCATCTTCGTCTGCTTATCCGGTATCGGGTCACGGGGGGAGCAGCTCCAGCAGAGGACCCCAAACTTCCCTTTCCCGAGCCACATTAACCAGCTCCAACTGGGGGATCCTGAGGCGTTCCCAGGCCAGGTTGTAGATATAATCCCTCTACCTAGTCCTGGGTCTTCCCCGAGGCCTCCTCCCAGCTGGACGTGCCTGGAACACCTCCTTAGGGAGGCGCCCACGGGGCATCCTTACCAGATGCCCGAACCACCTCAACTGGCTCCTTTCGACGCGAAGGAGCAGTGGCTCTATTCCAAGCTGCTCACGTATGACTGAGCTTCTCACCCTATCTCTAAGGGAGATGCCAGCCATCCTCCTGAGGAAACCCATTTTGGCCGCTTGTACCCTGGATCTCGTTCTTTCAGTCATGACACAGCCTTCATGACCATAGGTGAGGGTAGGAACGAAAACTGACTGGTAGCTTGAGAGCTTTTCCTTCTGGCTCAGCTCTCTTTTGCACAACGCCGCGCGGTAAATTGAATGTAATACCGCCCCTGCTGCTACCGACCAATCTCCTGATCCATTGTCACCTCACTGCGAACAAGACCCGCAAGGTACACTTCTACCCTTCTCTTGGGGTAAGGACTCATTCCCTACCTGGAGTAGGCACTCCATCGTTTTCCTGCTGAGAACAGTCTGTTGTGGCACATATTGCATAAAAAATTTAATGCTGAAAAACAGTATGCCGAGTTACAAATTGCAATTGTTAAACTGTTCAACATGGTGCTGACATCTGGCTGCTTTCCTGATGCCTGGAACCAGGGGCTGATCACCCCAATCCACAAAAATGGAAATAAATCAGACCCTAATAACTACATATACATATACATATATTATATATATATATATATATATATATATATATATATATTCTGTAGTATCCTATATTCAAGGATACTAACCTTTACTCAAGAAAAAAACCTACTTAGTAAATACCAAATTGGCTTTCTTCCAAGTTACAGAACCTCTGATCATATATACACCTTACATACTTTAGTTAACAAACATGTCCACCAAAAAAAGTGAGGGGAAATATTTGCTTGTTTCATCAATTTAAAAAAAGCCTTTGACTCCATTTGGCATGAAGAACTTTTCTTCAAAATCCGTCAAAGTGGAATCAAATGTATGTACAAGCACAATCAATGTGCTGTGAAAATTAATAATCAAAGAACAGAATATTTTACTCAAGAATGCGGTATGAAGCAAGGATGCTGTATAAGTCCTACATTACTCAACCTGTACATAAATGAACTTGCAGACCAGTTGGACTGATCAGCAGCTCTAGGTCTCAAACTCTTAGACACAGAGATTAAATACCTGCTTTATGCAGATTACCTTATTTTGTTGTCTCCAACCAGAGATGGTCTTCAACATAACCTCTCCATTCTGGAACAATACTGCCATAACTGTGGCCCGGATGCCAGCCGAACTTAGCCCGCCCACTACATTCAAGGTCGGGAAGTTCGGTCTGGACTTGTCGTGAGAAGCAATTATTGCCAATCAAATTGTCAGACAGATGATCAACAGCAACAGAATCAACCACGTCACCAAAGAACACTTGGGTTGAATTTGTTTACAGGTGGCTGCCGCTGGAGAATTGAGATGTGTAGATTCCACCATCGCGTCTGTTCCAGACGATATCGACAGCGCATTCATTTTAAAATCCTCAGCAGAGGAGCCTCAATAACTGCCTGAAAGCACGGTAGCGTTATATGGTGGAGAAAGATAGAGAGAGACTGAAGAGAGAGAGCGTTATATGGTGGAGAAAGATAGAGAGAGACTGGAGAGAGAGTGTTATATGGTGGAGAGAGATAGAGAGAGGCGTTATATGGTGGAGAGATAGAGAGACTGAGAGAGAGTGTTATATGGTGGAGAGAGATAGAGAGAGACTGGAGAGAGAGAGTGTTATATGGTGGAGAGACATAGAGAGAGACTGGAGAGAGAGATTGTTATATGGTGGAGAGAGACTGGAGAGAGGGAGCGCCCAGCGGCGCTAGAACAAAGCCGTGAATCAGAGAAATAAAACGTGTTTTCGACTGTAGCGAGCATGTCACTATCACTAACGTTATCCACATTCATATTTACACGCAACAAATGATATATCTAGCTCTTTTCCTGGTTCGGTTGGAACACGCCCCATAATCACAGCCCATTGGAGCGGTTTCAGACTCACATGCTGACTAGAATCTGAGTAGGACAACGTCAGGCTACCATAACTGGGCATTGGAGGTCAATTTCAAGAAAACTCAAATTATGATCTTTCAAAAAAAAGCCAATGTCTTGAAACCAAACACCATTTTACTTTGAATAACACCCAAATTAAACACACACAAAATTATACTTACCTTGGTCTGACCTTATTGGCATCAGAACATTTCAATAAAGCCATACATTCACTCAACGAAAAAGCACACAGGGCAATGTATGCATTAAAAACCAAGCTGTTCAGCATTAACATTCCAATTAGAATCTGGACTAAAATATTTGATAGTGTAATAGTACTGCTAGCACTATATGGCAGGCCTTCCAGAAAAATGGTGTTCTTGTGATTGTTGCAGACAAAAATCCTTGGTTGTGCGTACGTTTTTTAAAAATGTGATGGAATATGTGGGATATTTATGCAATTTTATGCGATGAAATTGCGGGAACTTGCAAAAATTCGGGAACTTGTGAAATTGGCGAGATGATGAAAAAGAGAAAAAAGTGACTCCCCCAACACCCTGCTTTTCGATGATGTTCACGCGTCGGCGCAATTACGTCACTTCATAACGTTCCCATGGCCACAGGGGAAACTGGCTGCCTTTTGTGTGAAGTAAACGCAACATTTTTCAACTTTCCACTAAGATATATGTGACTTTTTTGCAACGAAAATGCGGGGATTATGAAATCATGCAAGCACCATATTTTGCACAGAAATCGCACAATTTATGCCCGAAAGTGCGGCGTATTTCAAAAATCCGGTCCCCGGATAAATATGCGGACTTTGGCTGATTATGCACTGAATTATGCGCCGCATAATGTGGTTCTTTGAGGTACTGATATTGATGTGAAATTTTGGGGCCCACTCAGTAGATTGGAGCATGACTCCTGGGATAAACACCCAATATAGACCCTACACACAGAATTCTGTAGAAGAATTCTAAACGTTCAAAGGAAAACACCAAATAACGCTGTCAAGCAGAACTGGGACGTTTCCCATTACTGCTAAATTTACAGAAACAAGCTATTACATTTTGGACACATCTTAATTTAAGCCAAAAAGACACACTTCATTTCAAAGCACTATAAACCCAAGAGCTGAGTCCTGAAAACCTCAGTCAGCTGATGGTGAAGCTAACCAATGAGGCTCCCATCAGCACTGGTTCAAAACAACTCAACAGAACAAAACAGATTATGAATCATTCAAAAGATCAATATTTAGAACATTGGAAAAGTCTAACAAAAACACAAAGTAGACTTAATTGTTATTTGACTCTTAACAGAATATAAATTGGCTTAATATCTGCACACTGTCTAAAGCAGAGACGGATCCTGACTAAATACAGGCTCAGTGACCACCAACTGGCCATAGAGACAGATTATTCCTAAGAAATATATGTTCCCATGCACAAAAAGTCACCAAACTTTGCACACAAGTCCAGTCCTGTGCCAAACTTAATCAGTGTGATTTATATGCTAATAGTCCTGATAGTGGCGCTACAGCAGCCATGTAAAAACCTAAACTTTAAAAATTCATAACAAATCCACCGTACATGCTACAATGTCGCAATTTACGTCAAACTGTAGCCCCAATAGAGGAGAAAATATAATCAGCTTTTACCCAGTAGCTGTTATGAAGTCCATCACTCTACTTTTTGCAAAATCTGCAAAACTTCTTAAACCTATCTCCTCCCAATTGTTTTTGGCTCTGTTGACACCAAATGTAGGGAATTTCATCTCCAGACTGTTCTTGACAAATTTACTATTCAGAGTTTTGATATATTTGTAATAAAACATTTTACTGGATACAGTAGTGTAAAAAAATTCAGCAATTTCTTCAAAACTAAACCTTTGATGTTCATGGATAAAATTCACAATATCATGAGGTCACTGTTGATTTAGTGTGCAAAATGTCAGAATTTTTTTTTTTATGTTTGAATTGTGTCCTCATCTACACCATTACAATCAATGCAAAATAGAGCATCTTTTAACATCAGTTTATCACTAATTGATCTATGAGAAAATAAATTACAGGCATCTCATCGCATCTATGTTGTCCAAACAAAGTACACAAATTCTCTAAATTTTCTAGTGAGAAATGACTTTTTGACAGTAGTTTAAAATGCTGCATTTTCATGCAGTCCTGCCCCTTACATATCAAATATTGTGAAGCCAGTTGTGTCATCACCCAAATAATAGCTCCCTGAGATCAGCACCTGGCTATGGCGACAAAGGTTCTGAGTTTCCCTACGCACAACTTACCAACTCTCACTTAACAGTAGCCCTGTTCCGTGGACATAACCACGGTGATGAGAAGGAATGTCTCTGTTTGGCACCTATGCTGACAGAACCCTTGACATTTTTCTCTTCTTCTCCATCCACCGCTTTTTCCTTTTCCTGCAGAGCGGCTATAATTAATTTTGGTATTGTTTGTTTTCTTCTGTAATTACTGGAGTTATCTGACTGTGCCTCCTGTTCTAGTCTGACTCAGTCAGTCTGCTCTCCAGCTCTGTGGAGATGGTGGGGGTAAAGGTCTCCATCTAGTGGACTGATAGCACAACTACAGCTCATCTGTGGGTTCTCTGCCTTACACATGTTGGAACCATGGTTACAGCTGCTCAACCATCTCTAACTGTCCATGACTTTCTCCATGTCATTGCACTCAGATCAGTCCAGCACTGTGTGTGTGTGTGTGTGTGTGTGTGTGTGTGTGTGTGTGTGTGTGTGTGTGTGTTTTGTGTTGTGTTGAAGCCCAGAGCAGCAGCAGAGACCAGACTCTCCTGAACCTGAACCAGCTGTGTGTCCATCAAGAGCCACCAGTCCATGGATCCACCTTAAGTGTTTAAAGGACAGCTTCCTGCAGAGACTCAGTAAGTCAACATAGTCCCAGCTTTAACACTGCATCATGTTCTGTACATGTTCTAACAATGTGGTTGTTGCTTTTCATATATAACATTCAGAGGATACCACTGGATCAAGACAAGTCATTGTGGTTTTCTCAAACCTCCTGTGGATTTTAAATATAAAAACTGAAATATAATTCATTTTGCTGCATATTTCCTCATCTATAAACTCTGAGAAACTCAAACTGTTGTTGTAAAGTACCCTTCTGCCATTTAGTGGCTCTTATTTTGGCATTCTGTCCCTAAAAAAAGTTTAAATCGAAAATCCAATTGGGGATTAAGAAAAGTTAATGAAGTTGAGACCCATGTTCATTTGTGACAATAATAATAATAATAATAATAATAATAATAATAATACATTTTATTTATGGGCGCCTTTCATAGCACTCAAGGTCACCTTATAGTTAAAACAAGCAAAAATACAGTTAAAAAGGCAAATATAATTAAAACAAATACAGTTAAAAAGGCAAATATAATTAAAACAAACATTTAAAAGATTGAGATAGAAAAAATTAAAATGAAGCAATCTATCCATTATTTTGATGGAGAGTGTATCATGTGGGGTAGGCCTTTCGGAAAAGGTGGGTTTTGAGGGAGGTTTTAAAGGTGGGCAGAGACTCTATGGTACGGATGGAGAGTGGGAGGGAGTTCCAAAGGCGATGAGCAGAATGGCTGCAGGCTCTAAACCCCATTGCGGGCAGAAGGAGTGGAAAGCAGTGAGGAAGAGTTGAATCAGAGTGTTCTGGATGGAGCATGGGGCTGAAGGAGTTCAGAAACGTATGGAGGAGCGAGATTATGGAGGGCTTTGATGGTGAGAAGAAGAATATTTAAGTCAATACGGTATTGGACAGGGAGCCAGTGCAGTGGAGTGGAGTAATGTGTTCAGTTGTTGGGGTTCTGGTGATAATATGGGCAGCTGAGTTTTGGGCCAATTGGAGTTTATAGATGGACTTGTAGGGTAAACCAAAGAGGAGGGTGTTACAATAATCAATACGGGAAGTGACAAGAGCGTAGATGAAAGTAGCAGTATTATTGGGTGTAAGTGATGGATGAAGATGGTGTATGGTGCGTAAGTGAAAACAAGCAGACTGGGTGAGATTATTGATGTGTTTTTCAAAAGAAAGTGTGTTATCGAGGATGACACCGAGGCTCTTGACATGAGTGGAAGAGGGACATTGGAATTGTTGATGATGAGTGAGAAATTGGGACATTTTGGTAAGGTGGATTTGGAGCCAACAAGGAGAATTTCTGTTTTGCTACTGTTTAATTTGAGAAAGTTCATGAGTGAACCAGGTTTTAACTTTGTCTTAACAGTCAGACAAGGAAGACGGAGGGAGTATGGAAGTGGGTTGGTGGACAAGTAGAGTTGGGTGTCATTTGCGTGAGCAGTGAAATTGAATATTGTATTTCCTGAAAATAAAACCTAGAGGAAGTAAGTAAATTATTAAAAGAAGGGGCCCTGGGAACATCACTGGTAACTGGGGAGGGTTGTGATTGAACATTTTTAAGTTGTACAAACTGAATGCGCCAGAGAGGTAGGATTTGAACCACTTGAGTGATGTATTGATGACACCAATGGAGGCTAGATGCCCAAGAGGATATTGTGAGAAATTGTATGAAAGGCAGCAGTCAAATCAAGAAGGATGAGTATGGTGGAGAAAACCTGAAGTGGCCGTGCCCACCCATCAGTAGGTCATTGGTGATCTTGACTAGGTGCGTTTTTGTGCTATGGAGAGGGCAAAACCAGATTGAAAACTGTTCATAGAGGTTATTGTTAATGATATGAATTATGAACCCTGCAGCAACCGTTTTCTCTAGGCTTTTGAGAGATAAATGGCAGGTTGGAGATCAGTCTATAATTATTTAGGTCTTTGGGATTTGCACCAGGTTTATCAAGTACAAGTGTGATAGCAGCAGTTTTGATAGAGGAGGGAACATAAGTAAAATTAAAAGATGACTGGATGATGTTAGTTATAAGGAAGAGAGGGAGGGTAGACAGGTTTTAACTAGGTGGGTTGGCAGGGGGTCAAGCTTGGCAGGTGGTGGATTTTGATTTTTGGACAATATCAGATATTTCATTGATTTTTCAACTTTAGTTTTGAAAAATGACATAAAACTATTACATTGAGAAATTGAATACAGGTGGGATGGGAGAGTATTCGGAGGTCATCAAATTGTACTAATTATGGAAAACTGAGTGTTCCCTTCGCCAGATGATATTAGATAAGTGTAGTATTTGGTTTTTGCTATAGAGAGGGAATCCTTATAGTGCAGCATCTGGTTGTCATACATGTCCTTATGTACAACTGTAGCCTGCTTTTTGTAGAGACATTGCGAGGCCCGTCCCCTTTTACTTTTAACTGACGTGAGAGCTAGTGTGTACCATGGGGCAGAATACATAAAAAGAAACAATTCGGGTTTCAGAGGAGTGTCCAAGAGATTGTGGAGTCCATCATTGTACCGTGAAACCAGGTCGTCAGTGTTGTCTGATTTGTCAATGGGAAGATTGTTAATTCCAACAGAGAGCGGGTAGATCAATGTTCTTGATGTTCGAAATTAAATGGAGCCCGAGGTGGATTTGTTTTTAGATGGTGGTAAAATTGACATTAAAAGAAATTAACTTATGGTCAGAGATGGCAAGTCAAACGTCAGGATGTGTGTCCTTTGTTGTGTGTGGGAAAGTCAGTGTGCTGTTGTAATCCAAAACTGTCCAGTACTGAGGAAAAGTCCCCTTGTGAGAGTGTTGCTAGTATTGTCAACTATGAATAGCTAAAATGCTACTCAAAATCATGACTATGACTATGATTATTAGGGGACATGGAGCAGAAAGATGTTAAGAAGGAAGAAAAAACAGTTAAAACAGTATTATTGTTGGACTTGAGTGGGCGATAGCTAGTTGCTAATATATTAGGGTCTGGGCCCACTAATCTGTGAACTATGGATTCAAATCAGTTGGAGGAAGGGCGGTAATAGTGGCCACTCTCCATTTGTCCTTATAGAGCATTGCAACCCCTCCCCCCGTTGACCTAACGCTAACTGGATTTGACAGGTGTAAACAAACTCCAGGAGGTACAGCCCTCAAGTGAGCTGTGTAAATCATTCTGTCTGCTGCCAGGTTTCAGTCAGGCACAAGAACTGCTTTTTGTCTCTTGTAGAAGAACGAAATCAGGGGACCCTTGTTAGTACAAGCTACGATGTTGAACAGCCCCACAGAGACATACCAGCTGAGGAGGAAACAGGAGTTGAGATAATGTCACTTATTGTTAAAGTTGTTAATTTATTTTATTTTCAAAAGTTTGGTAGATTTGTGTTCTCAGAAGTTTGATAAATGCTCAGTGCAATTCCAAACAGTCACGTAACTGAACGGGAAGTATAACAG